>NC_044993.1:71146140-71146896 GCF_008728515.1 Papio anubis | reverse complement strand
AAAAAAAAAAAAAAAAAACTGTCTCAAAAAATTGAAGTCCAACTTAAAAAAAAAATTTAAATTCCTGAAAAATAAAAACTTATAGAATGAGGTTCTAAAGAAAATATTTGGCCGGGCGCGGTGGCTCAAGCCTGTAATCCCAGCACTTTGGGAGGCCGAGGCGGGCGGATCACGAGGTCAGGAGATCGAGACCATCCTGGCTAACATGGTGAAACCCCGTCTCTACTAAAAATACAAAAAACTAGCCGGGCGCGGTGGTGGGCGCCTGTAGTCCCAGCTACTCGGAGGCTGAGGCAGGAGAATGGCCTGAACCTGGGAGGCGGAGCTTGCAGTGAGCCGAGATCGCGCCACTGCACTCCAGCCTGGGAGACACAGCGCGACTCTCCGTCAAAAAAAAAAAAAAAAAAATATTTTTGTGCTGCTGTACCATGTATTTGTATTTTAAACCAAGCGTTATTACAAAAGAAGCTAAAAGTTTAAACATCAAGTTACAGTAAGCTTAGGTTCATTTATTACCAAAGAAAATTTTAAAAAATGAGCATAGCAGGCCGGGCGCGGTGGCTGAAGCCTGTAATCCCAGCACTTTGGGAGGCCGAGACGGGCAGATCACGAGGTCAGCAGATCAAGACCATCCTGGTTAACACGGTGAAACCCCATCTCTACTAAAAAATATTTAAAAAATTGGCCGGGCGCGGTGGCTCAAGCCTGTAATCCCAGCACTTTGGGAGGCCGAGGCAGGTGGATCACGAGGTCAGG